>NC_090656.1:153856300-153888800 GCF_040937935.1 Hyperolius riggenbachi | reverse complement strand
CACCCCCCTGTACACTGTATACATCTATCTTACCCACTGATCACCTGTCTATTACCCCTTGTCACCACCACCCATCAGAGCAGACCCTAAACTGTCCCTTGGGGACACCTGATCACCCACCCGGACCCTCAGATTGCCCTCAGACCCCCCTCCTGATAACCTCCCCAGTGCATTGTTTACATCTATTCTCCCCTGTAATCACTCACTGATCTCCCATCGGTCACCCCCTGTGTCTGCCACCCATCAGATCAGGACCCAATCTGCCCCGTGCGGGCACCTAATCAACCCCACACCCTTAGATCCCCCCCCCCCAATCACATTCCCAGTGCATTGTATCTGATTGTGCTGACATTGTATTTGATTGTCCCGCGATCGGCCCGTGATTGGCTTTGATTGACCCGCGATTTGAGTGCCCTGTGATTGCCCTTGATTACCCTGTGATTGGCTTTGTTTTCTCGTGATTGGCTTTGATTGCCCCGTGATTGTTTCTGATTGCCTCTGATTTTCCACTCCTACCCCCCCCCCCCCCCCCCACACACACACACACACACACACACACACAAGAACCCCCCCCCCCCCCCCCCCCCCATCACTATCCTAGTGATCTAAAAACAGTGATCAGTGAAAACGGTCACTTTTTTAGTATCACTAGTGTTAGCAGTTAGGCCACTTAGCCAGGCCCCTTTGTGTCAGTTAGTGCTCAGCCCACTGCACCACAGTCGCTAATTAGCATCATCACTGTCGCTAATCAACATTGGTACTATATAGTATCTGTAAGTGATCATTACTGATCGCAGTCAGATCTATATTAGGGTCACTAGGATCCACTAAGAAACGCAGTGTTTGCCCGATTAGGCCTGATCATTCGCCTGCACTTGCGTTCAACCCGCCCCTCCGCAGTGACAGAATTTTTTTTTTATGATCACTGCAAAAAACACTGTACAATAGCTGTGGCACTGTAAAGATCAGTTTTGATTTATCAAAACTCAGTGACCACAGCTTTCTGCTCCTCAAGTACTCCCTTTTGCTAGGTAGGTGCTCTTTTTTTCTGGGTAGTCTCAGAGGAATGCCCTCTAAATTTAGCAGTCCACCATGGCAAGAAAGGGGTATTCCGATGATGAGGCGTACAGGTACATGGCCCTGTCAGCTGAGGACGATTGGGATGCCTCATTTGACCAATCTTCTGGGTCAGAGTTTGAACCTGTAGAGAGCAGTGGCTCACTGACCGATCGCGATGACGAGGTTGAGGTCCCGGCTAGAGCCAGGCATACCACACCCCATGTCGTTGGACCGCAGGTGGCGCAGGATCAGCCTCAAGGGCAGCAGAGTGGTGCTAGTGCTGGTTTGAGATTTCATGGTGGGGCAGGCACCAGCAGCACAGCATCGCCTGGACTTAGCACCAGTGCTTCCTTATACCCTGGTGAAGTGGCGAGCACCAGCATGGAAGTTGAAACTGGTTCGGTGGCACGTGCAGTAAGATCTCAGTCGCAGCCACCAAGAAGATGGGCCCGTACTACCCCTAGTTTACCAGAGGTGCTCGCAAATCCTGATTGGCATTCCCCTGATTCCGCTGCACCCGTACTGCCCCCTTTCATCGCCCAGTCTAGAGTCCAGGTGAATAGTAGTTGATGTATTTGGGAGAAGCAAAATACACAAAAGATCCCTGCAGGTGCACCACAAACACCAAGCTTAAAATCCAGATAATAATCAGGGATATTTCAAGGACACGGAAGACCAAAAAAAATTTAAAAAATACTTTCTTTATTTGCAAAAAGGTGCAGAAATATGTATCCCCCCCCCCTTCTCCTCGTTCTGTAATTTTGTTAGTATCTCTTCATGATTGTTTTTGTTATTTTGAATATGTAATTATGACATTTTTTTTGTTTTTTCCAGCCTCTCAAGCGTTAGATGCAGACGTAATTACGCATGCCCCTTTGGTATCCCTATGTTGCCTTCCGTATTTAGTATAAGGGTTGCGGATTTCTGCTAGGATTAGGTTAGACGCATGTTATCAGACAACTTTCCGCATTGTTTGTGGAGGTTGCGGATTTCCTTCCGCATTGGAGGCGGAGGATGGGATGCATGCGTTACTAAGCCTCGGAGTGGTTGGACATAAGAGCTGTGTCACTTATTGCGTTTAATTAGGTTTCCCTTCTCCTGATTGGTTAGACATAGGGGTTAGGGCGTTTGTTGCGGCTGTTTCTCTGCATGTGATGCGGAGGAAGTGACGGATGCGTTCCAGCATGGTCCTTTTGCCACAGTGCATGATCATTGGCTGGTGTGGTAGTCTGGCTGGTAGTCCTTTCCTACACAAGATGGCGCCTGCTGGGTAGCCACGGCCACAGGGCTCCGGCTCACATTTTTTTTTCCACCTTTTTCCCCCTGGACCGACGGCTAGGACTGCCCAGGCAATCTCACTCCAGCTCTGCCACACCATCGGGCAGATGGGAGACACGCAGGCTTGACGGGCTCTGGCTGAGCGGCACTTGCCATGGGGTCCGGCCCACCTCGAGGTCAGCTCAGCTGATGACCCACGTGGCGCCGGCCCCAGCCGCTCCGATCCCACCTTTGCTGCTTCCCACGTGGAGCTGGCACCAGCTGCTCCGACTGCCCCTCTGCTGCCTGCTCACCGGCGCTGCCTGGATACTCCTCACCACCGCTGCCTGGATCGCTGCACGATAACCATGTGGCGCCGGCCCCCAGCCGCTCCGATCCCACCTCTGGAACACTGTGTGCCTGCGCCAGATGAATCATCGTCCCTCCTGCTGCTGCTCCGGCACTCCATCGCCGCTGACTGGGACACCGTGCAGCCTGCAGATGCGATGCTTTCCCCAGCAGGCTGCCAGCCTGCCTCCACTCCACTGGATGTACCGGGCAGCTGCTCTTCGGCAGCACAGCAAGCGGGAGCCCTTCTCCATCACCGCCGACAGCCTCCACCGTGCTGGATCCACTCTGCACCATCACCCTCGGACCCACTTTGGACTGCTGGGGCTCCACCGCTGGCGGGCCCTGAGCATGGGGGACACCATGCGCACAGGAGGCCTGACCACCGCCGCTTCCTGCCGGGCCTCCCACGTGGTAGAGATCCTCAGGCTGAGCTCCGGAGAGGGTCGTCACCAGCCGCAGCCTCCAGCCTGCTCGGCCGCCCAGTGTCTACCACTGCTGAGGTCCGTGTTGGCCTGCGCCACCACCCAGCCCGGAGGATCAGCGGTCAGCCTACACCACCATCAAGATCTGAAGTTCAGTGGCCCACCTGGCGATTTTCCACCTGGCGACTTTTCCACAGGGATGGACACTGTTCGGACTGACTGTCGGACCTTTGGGTGCTTTCTAGCCTGCAGCCCCTGTCTCCTCTTGCACTGGTTCTTTATCTTTCTTCTCTCATTCTCTCTTTGGCTATACCTTCTCTTTTTCGCTGTCCACTCTTTTCCAGGACACACTGCGGGGTGTCTGGAGCTGCTGCGGAGCTGAGCGAGCGCCACCGGCTGCTCCCCTCACACAGCACTCCAGACTTCCCCACGCGACCTTCATTATAGTTATGTGCTGTGTATATGCATGTATACTGTAACTATATATATATATATATATATATATATATATATATATATATATATATATATATATATATATATATATATATATATATATATATATATATATATATATATATATATATATATATATATATACATATACATATACATATATATATATATACATATACATATACATATATACACATACATACACACAGTGGAGGAAATAATTATTTGACCCCTCACTGATTTTGTAAGTTTGTCCAATGACAAAGAAATGAAAAGTCTCAGAACAGTATCATTTTAATGGTAGGTTTATTTTAACAGTGGCAGATAGCACATCAAAAGGAAAATCGAAAAAATAACCTTAAATAAAAGATAGCAACTGATTTGCATTTCATTAAGTGAAATAAGTTTTTGAACCCCTACCAACCATTAAGAGTTCTGGCTCCCACAGAGTGGTTAGACACTTCTACTCAATTAGTCACCCTCATTAAGGACACCTGTCTTAACTAGTCACCTGTATAAAAGACACCTGTCCACAGAATCAATCAAGCAGACTCCAAACTCTCCAACATGGGAAAGACCAAAGAGCTGTCCAAGGATGTCAGAGACAAAATTGTAGACCTGCACAAGGCTGGAATGGGATACAAAACCATTAGCAAGAAGCTGGGAGAGAAGGTGACAACTGTTGGTGCGATTGTTCGAAAATGGAAGGAGCACAAAATGACCATCAATCGACCTCGCTCTAGGGCTCCACGCAAGATCTCACCTCGCGGGGTGTCAATGGTTCTGAGAAAGGTGAAAAAGCATCCTAGAACTACACGGGAGGAGTTAGTGAATGACCTCAAATTAACAGGGACCACAGTCACCAAGAAAACCATTGGAAACACATTACACCGCAATGGATTAAAATCCTGCAGGGCTCGCAAGGTCCCCCTGCTCAAGAAGGCACATGTGCAGGCCCATCTGAAGTTTGCCAATGAACACCTGAATGATTCTGTGAGTGACTGGGAGAAGGTGCTGTGGTCTGATGAGACCAAAATAGAGCTCTTTGGCATTAACTCAACTCGCTGTGTTTGGAGGATGAAAAATGCTGCTTATGACCCCCAAAACACCGTACCCACCGTCAAGTATGGGGGTGGAAACATTTTGCTTTGGGGGTGTTTTTCTGCTAAGGGCACAGGACAACTTAATCGCATTAACGGGAAAATGGACGGAGCCATGTATCGTGAAATCCTGAACGACAACTTCCTTCCCTCTGCCAGGAAACTGAAAATGGGTCGTGGATGGGTGTTCCAGCACGACAATGACCCAAAACATACAGCAAAGGCAACAAAGGAGCGGCTCAAGAAGAAGCACATTAAGGTCATGGAGTGGCCTAGTCAGTCTCCGGACCTTAATCCAATAGAGAACCTATGGAGGGAGCTCAAGCTCAGAGTTGCACAGAGACAGCCTCGAAACCTTAGGTATTTAGAGATGATCTGCAAAGAGGAGTGGACCAACATTCCTCCTAAAATGTGTGCAAACTTGGTCATCAATTACAAGAAACGTTTGACCTCTGATTGCAAACAAGGGTTTCTCTTTTATTGTTAGAGGGTTCAAAAACTTATTTCACTCAATGAAATGCAAATCAGTTGCTATCTTTTATTTAAGGTTGTTTTTTCGATTTTCCTTTTGATGTGCCATTTGTCACTGTTAACATAAACCTACCATTGAAATGATACTGTTCTGAGACTTTTCATTTCTTTGTCATTGGACAAACTTACAAAATCAGTGAGGGGTCAAATAATTATTTCCTCTACTATATCTATATCTATATCTATATCTATATCTATATCTATATCTATATCTATATCTATATCTATATCTATATCTATATCTATATCTATATCTATATCTATATCTATATCTATCTCTATATCTATATATATATCTATATATATATATATATATATATATATATATATATATATATACTGCTTTGTACTTCTGTACCTGACTGTATATATTGGATTGCATGCATGTGTTTTGAACCATCTCCGACCCGGTTTGAGCCAAAAATAATTCCGGGTACAACCCCCGTTGTACTTGGCGAAATAAACATGATTCTGATTCTGGTAGTTACATCATTTCCCTTTTCAGTATTAGTTCAGATTAAGTTCAGGTGTGCTCTCAATTGAGCATGCTCAGTTCCATCTTTGCAGGTATTTAAGCTTCACTCATTTGTTGAATAGTCACCACCCTGTTTGGATGTCCAGTCTCCATGCGGCTCTTTGCTTGATCTTGTGGTAATTATTAATTATCTATTTACTGGTGTTTGAGGAGATGAATTGACTGACTGCTTAGGCTATTTAATTATTTGTGTTCAGTACTTTGTTGCTGATTGATTTATTTTTGTTTATTTGGATCCTGCATTGATCCATAGGTGGTCTGTCCTGGCTTTATTTGACCAGATGAGTTCCTAGCTTGTATTCTAACTGTGCAGGTATAGGTTATTTTGTGTAATATTTTATTGCAATATTTTATTGCTTTCTATTTTCATCTTCTTCCCATTTTTCTGAAGTGCACGTTCATCTAGGTGATGTTTCACTTTCTCACTTTTTCACGTTCACTGGTGTTCCTTTATTCACTGTATGCTATTATGGGTTGCTCTATTCTATTCATACTTTTTTCCTCTTAAAGGGGAATTATCCTCTTCTCTTAAAGGGGAACTGTCTTTTTAGATTGTACTACAGTTCTTTTGATTGTATTACAGTTTTTAATTGTGTTTTTATACTTTGTAGATGTTCACTGTATATTTAAAGGCCTGAAGAAGGGTTACCAACCCGAAACAAATCGATGTTGCCTTTTTTCCAATCAACTATATGCACTTTTTTACGTGATTAAAGATTTTGTATACATATTTCTGCACCTTTTTGCAAATAAAAAAGAATAAGTATTTTTTCAATTTTTTGGTCTTCCGTGTCCTTGATATATCCCTGATTATTATCTAGAGTCCAGGTGAAGACAGATAATCTAGGATCAGTCCTAGACTTTTTCTATCTATTCATCATCCAGGATCTCTTATGCTGGGAATACACGGGTCGACCGGCGGCTCGATTAGCCGCCAGATCGACCCGAGCCGCGCCCCCGCGGATAGATTCCCACTCGTCCCCGCCGGCGGTCCTTATCAGCCGCTCGATTCCCTGCCATTGTCCGCCGGCGGGAATCGAGTGGGCGCGGGTCGAGCAGCATGATCGGGCCAGCTGAATATTATCAGCCGGCCGGAGCAGCTGGTCGATACACGGTACAGAAACGTACCGTGTATCCCCAGCATTAGACCTAGTCGTGGCAGAGACCAACCAAAGTCCACACAATATATAACCGCCAATCCGAATAACTTCCTTGCCCAGCCTTTTCGGTGGAAACCAGTCCAAGTTTCCGAAATTAACATTTTTTGGGGGCCTTCTTCACATGAGACTAGTAAAACAGAATGTGTTGCGGTCTTATTGGTCTACGGACCCAGCATATCACGTTCCCTTGTACTCTGCTACCATGCCCAGGACACGATTTGAGAACATCCTGCACTTCAATAATAACGAAACCTGTCATCAACTTGACCACCCTGCGGCTCCACAAAATTGGCCCCTCAGACCACCTTTTTGCAGATGCTTATACCCCTGAACAGGACATCTGCGTAGACTAGTCCCTAATACGTTTTACCGGGTGCCTTCGCATTAAACAGTACATCCCAAGCAAGCGCGTCCGGTATGGGGTGAAACTGTATAAGCTCTGTGAAAGGGCCACAGGCTATACATCTTAATTTAGGGTCTATGAGGGAAAAGACTCAAAATTGGAGCCGGTCGGACGCCCTGACTAACTGGGGAGCAGTGGAAATGTTGTGTGGGACTTGGTGTGACCCTTGTTCCAGAAGGGGTACCATCTTTATGTGGACAATTATTACACAAGTGTGGCCCTCTTTCAGCACTTAAAAATAGAAGGAATCCGATGCTGTGGCACCATGCAGCCTAGTCGCCGGGGCTTCCCCCAACGGCTCATTACCACCAGACTTCAACGGGGGCAAAGGGCCGCCTTGTGTGCCGACAACCTGCTCGTGGTGAAATGGAAGGACAAAAGGGACGTTTACTTTCTGTCCACCATTCACGCAGACACGACAGTCGAAATTCAACGGCGGAAATTTATCTCTATAAATGGACAATTGTGTGTGTAATCAAAAAATTGAGATATTTCTCCTACCCAGCATGGGTATGTGTAAAAATACACCCCAAAACACATTATACTACTTCTCCTGAGTACGGCAATATCACATGTGTGGCACTTTTTTGCAGCCTAACTGCACTAAAGGGGCCCAAAGTCCAATGAGCACCTTTAGGCTTTAAAGGGGTGCTTACAATTAGGCACCCCCCAAAATGCCAGGACAGTAAACACACCCCACAAATTACCTCATTTTGGAAAGTAGACACTTCAAGGTATTCAGAGAGGAGCATGGTTAGTCCATGGCAGATTTTTTTTTTTTTTTTTTTTTTTTTGGTCGCAAGTTAGCAGAAATTGAAACTTTTTTTTTTTTGTCACAAAGTGTCATTTTCCACTAACTTGTGACAAAAAATAAAATCATCTATGAACTCACCATGCCTCTCAGTGAATACTTTGGGATGTCTCAGTGAATACTTTGGGATGTCTTCTTTCCAAAATGGGGTTATTTGGGGGGGTATTTATACTATTCTGGAATTCTAGCACCTCATGAAACACGACAGGTGCTCAGAAAAGTCAGAGATGCTTCAAAATGGGAAAATTTTGTAAACGCTATAAACTTTTACCCAAACCAATAAATATACACTGCTTGGTTTTTGTTTTTGTTTTTTTTTATCAAAGACATGTAGCACAATAATTTTGGACAATAATGTATACAGAAATTTCACTTTGACAAATTTTATCACAGAAAGTTAAAAAAAATCATTTTTTTGACAAAATTAATGTCTTTTTTGAGGAATATAATAAAAACTGAAAATCGCAGCAGCAATCAAATAGCACCAAAAGAAAGCTGTATTAGTGACAAGAAAAAATGAGGGAAAATTCATTTAGGTGGTAGGTTGTATGACCGAGCAATAAACCGTGAAAGCTGCAGTGGTCTGAATGGGAAAAAAGACTGTGGTCCTTATGTGGTTAAAGTGATCCGAGCATCATTTTTAACACCCAGGGCAGCTCTATAGCAAATAAAGTATGCATTCTAAAAATGTGATTAAAAAAATAAAAAATTAAAAAAAAACTCATTTTACCTCTTTTTTTTACATCTAAGGGTTAAAATAGCCACTTTGCACCTGCGGATGCTGAGCAGGAGATGGTGGAAAGCAGATAAGAAATCACCTCAGACTTAATTGACCACAAACAAACCCCCATTGTACTTCAAACAGAAAACATCAGTTACAGTTTAATTTCACACCTAGCCTGGATAATGCCAGTGGTAAAATAGCAGGGGGTTGAGCTTCTGAATAATGGCAGCCCTTGCAGCTATTTGAAGCCAGGAGCTGCTTAGATCAACCCCCCCGTGACCAGTCCATTTTTTACAATCAGCATCAATAGGAAAAACAGTTGAGTCAGGCACTGCAGTGATTACTGTTTTAATGGTGTTTCAAATTGAAGTAAAATCACCATGGTTGTATCAAAAATTGTGACATTCAAAAGGTAGGTACAAAACATCATCATCAAGGAAGAAATCGTCATGTGCAAACATCTTGTGCATTCAAACAGTTGCAAGAGGATGTCCTACCATGTCAAAAGGTGGCGGTGGTGGGTGCAGGGCAAAAACGGTAGCCTAACGGCCGTTTCGCACGGCGGTGCTTCTTCCGAGGCTGATCCACGTTTATACACATGAAAACACAGGCTTTTATTTCCTGTGTCATGAACTGGGGGCGGGTACGCTGTGACGTACGCATTTCCGGCCGCATGCGTAAAAACGTAAGCGTTAACCAGGCGTTCACGCGTACAAAAGAAAAACGCGTTACCGTATGCGTAACAAAATACGCGTCAAATGCAAACCATGCGTATCAGCATGGAACGCATGCGGACGCGTAATTCTGTACGCATGCAATCTAGAAAAGAGGCGTATTCACCATCTTAAAGGAGCAAATTTCTCCGGATTGCAAAATCAATCGCAAGAAAAGAAAGGGGCCGTTTGAGGCTAACTGTGAAGTACAGTGACTGACTCAAACGTGCATGTGGAACGTGAGATTGCATAAAAAGACCGAAAATGCGAGGGGGAGAAAAAAGGAGGAAAAGACTACTGGACAATGGAAGCAATTGTTACAAGAATCATCCATCCTTATTTCAAACCTGTTTGCAAAAAATTGCAACATCTAAAATTACATATCAAAAAGTACATATTTGCTTAAGAAATAATCTCAATGCATAAATGGCTGCAGCTATGGATCTAAAAAACATGCCAAGTCGTTATGGTCGTTGAAACCTAATGGACCTAGGGCTTCACTTTTAATGATCAATAACGACTTTTCTTAATAGGAGTCGAGAACGATCTCCTCCCCGTTTGGGAATCATAACCTGTGCCAAACCACAAAATTTTAGCACGTTTGGGTTGCTTTCATGTATTTCTCTGACATGCTCTATCATTCTCGTGGCACCTTTACCGTTTTCAACGGAACGCCAATGTTCTTGTATTCTCTCTTTTAGGGGGCGAGTAGTTTTACCAATATAAAAATCGGCCACAAGGGCACCACAGAGCATAAACCACAAATTTAGTATTACAGGTAATTAAGTCACGCACTGTCCACTGCAAGGCACCTACACGATAAAACGTGCCGGTACACATAAATTGGCAGTGGGAGCAGAATTGACATCTGTGGTTGCCCTTAGGCCGACATCTTTGTAACCAGTTCTCGGTGGGACTAGGCATGCATTCACTTTTAGTGACATAATCCCCAATTGTGGGCACACGCCTGAACGCTACTAAGGGGGAAGGAGGCAACAAAGATTTCAGAATGGGGTCTTTAACTAGGACAGACCAGTTCTTGTCCTAGTTAAAGACCCCATTCTGAAATCTTTGTTGCCTCCTTCCCCCTTAGTAGCGTTCAGGCGTGCGCCTACAATTGGGGATTATGTCACTAAAAGTGAATGCATGCTTAGTCCCACCGAGAACTGGTTACAAAGATGTCGGCCTAAGGGCAACCACAGATGTCAATTCTGCTCCCACTGCCAATTTATGTGTACCGGCACGTTTTATCGTGTAGGTGCCTTGCAGTGGACAGTGCGTGACTTAATTACCTGTAATACTAAATTTGTGGTTTATGCTCTGTGGTGCCCTTGTGGCCGATTTTATATTGGTAAAGCTACTCGCCCCCTAAAAGAGAGAATACAAGAACATTGGCGTTCCGTTGAAAACGGTAAAGGTGCCACGAGGATGATAGAGCATGTCAGAGAAATACATGAAAGCAACCCAAACGTGCTAAAATTTTGTGGTTTGGCACAGGTTATGATTCCCAAACGGGGAGGAGATCGTTCGACTCCTATTATGAAAAGAGTCGTTATTGATCATTAAAAGTGAAGCCCTAGGTCCATTAGGTTTCAACGACCATAACGACTTAGCATGTTTTTTAGATCCATAGCTGCAGCCATTTATGCATTGAGATTATTTCTTAAAGAGAACCAGAGATGAAGCACCCTCTTGTATTTTACCTTATAAATCAGTGGGAACATGACAGTAAACACCTAATCTGCCCTTTGTTTCATTGTTCTCTGTGTAATCTGACTGTTATCACCTCTGATAAGAACCCCCGACTGAGAAGTCAGGCTGCTCCGTCTAGCTTTGCTACAGAAAGATTATAGCTAAGTCTGTCTTCTGTGGTGTTATTTCAAGCCCAAGCCTGCCCCCTTGTGACTTTGCTATAATGACTCAGCAATAATCATTCCCAGAAAAGCCAGATTTAATTGCTCAGTCTGGGATTCTTGTGACTGCTGATAACAGACACTTTTAGCAGTGAGGACGAAACAGACAGCATGGTAAGTGTTTTCTCTAATGTTCTTACTGATATACATGGTAAAATACACAAGGGTGCTTCCTCTCTGGTTCCCTTTAAGCAAATATGTACTTTTTGATATGTAATTTTAGATGTTGCAATTTTTTGCAAACAGGTTTGAAATAAGGATGGATGATTTTTGTAACAATTGCTTCCATTGTCCAGTAGTCTTTTCCACCTTTTTTCTCCCCCTCGCATTTTCGGTCTTTTTATGCAATCTCACGTTCCACATGCACGTTTGAGTCACTGTACTTCACAGTTAGCCTCAAACGGCCCCTTTCTTTTCTTGCGATTGATTTTGCAATCCGGAGAAATTTGCTCCTTTAAGATGGTGAATACGCCTCTTTTCTAGATTGCATGCGTACAGAATTACGCGTCCGCATGCGTTCCATGCTGATACGCATGGTTTGCATTTGACGCGTATTTTGTTACGCATACGGTAACGCGTTTTTCTTTTGTACGCGTGAACGCCTGGTTAACGCTTACGTTTTTACGCATACGGCCGGAAATGCGTACGTCACAGCGTACCCGCCCCCAGTTCATGACACAGGAAATAAAAGCCTGTGTTTTCATGTGTATAAACGTGGATCAGCCTCGGAAGAAGCACCGCCGTGCGAAACGGCCGTTAGGCTACCGTTTTTGCCCTGCACCCACCACCGCCACCTTTTGACATGGTAGGACATCCTCTTGCAACTGTTTGAATGCACAAGATGTTTGCACATGACGATTTTTTCCTTGATGATGATGTTTTGTACCTACCTTTTGAATGTCACAATTTTTGATACAACCATGGTGATTTTACTTCAATTTGAAACACCATTAAAACAGTAATCACTGCAGTGCCTGACTCAACTGTTTTTCCTATTGATGCTGATCCTATGTGTATATTCCATTCATCAGTCATGAGCACGCAGTATTTATTACAATAATAAGGTGGCCTTTAGAACATCCCTCCATCCTCACTCCCAGTGATACGGCTGCAGACTTTGTAGTGCCGGCAACCTTTCACTCTTTGAATTGACCATTTTTTTTACAATTCAGGCCACTGCAGCTTTAACAGCTCGCTGCACGGCCATACAACTTTGCACACAGATGAGTCTGCCTTCCTTATCTTGCCACCAACAGAATTTTGTTGGTGGCATCTGATTGCTGCTGCCAGGTTTAGTTTTTGTTTTTTTTTATTGATTTAATTTTAGATTTTTTTTAAATTAAAAAAAAAAATAGATTGTTTAATTATCAGAATCTGATCGGACCAGTCGGAAATCTGATCGATCTGTTGATCTGATTTAAAATTGCAGTGTGTACGCAGCTTAATACTTTTAGCCATGGATCCTGAACAAGCATGCAGTTCAGGTACTCTGGCTTATGTCTGACTGCAATAGACACATCCTAGTTTTAGGGTTGTGACAAAGATTCCCGCTTTGCTACTCTCAATGCCTGTAGGGTGAAATTAAGAGATGGATTGCATATTTATATTCAGTAGAGTGTTATGAATCCATACATATCAAATTTGAAACGTTAAAGAGAATCTGTATTGTTAAAAATCGCACAAAAGTAAACATACCAGTGCGTTAGGGGACATCTCCTATTACCCTCTGTCACAATTTCGCCGCTCCTCGCCGCATTAAAAGTGGTTAAAAACAGTTTTAAAAAGTTTGTTTATAAACAAACAAAATGGCCACCAAAACAGGAAGTAGATTGATGTACAGTATGTCCACACATAGAAAATACATCCATACACAAGCAGGCTGTATACAGCCATCCTTTTGAATCTCAAGAGATCATTTGTGTGTTTCTTTCCCCCCGCAGCTATCTTCCACTGAAGTGTCAGGCTGTTTCTTCCTGCAGAGTGCAGACAGCTCTGCCTGTCTGTAATTCCTCAGTATGTGAAAGCCCAGCCAGCTCAGAGGAGGATTTATCCAGCTTGTAAAAGATAATAGAACAGAGAGAAGCTGCACTAATCTAAATATCACACAGGCAGTGTGCAGAGAGGGGCCTGGATGGGGGAGTTCATAGCAGAACCACAACACTGAAGAACTTGGCAGCCTTCCAGACACAGGCTGACAAGTCTGACAAGAGAGAGATAAGTTGATTTATTACAGAGATGGTGATAGTAGAACGTGCTGCAGTAAGACAGAACACATTAGAATAGCTTTTGGAACTTGTAGGATGATAAAAAACAGGATGCAATTTTTGTTACGGAGTCTCTTTAAAGTATGACTGCAAACTTGATTTGCTCCACAGTGTGTGAAACTGTCAGGATGTGCATCAAGCTGATTTTCCTAACCTCTGAAAAAAAAAAAAAAAAACCCGGTGCTGCTAGCATAGTCAGATCATCCTAAAAAGCTTAAAGGAGTCATCAGGGAACTATAAAGAAATACGGTAAGCTTTACTCACCTGGGACTTTCTCCAGCCCCTTGCAGCTGACTGTCCCATGCTGTCACCTCTGCACCCCGCCACTGTCCCGCTCTCGCAGCTCAGTATTCAGGCTATTTTTTCTCAGGCATCAACTCCATCACCAGCAATCTTTCCAGATTCCTTGACCAACATCTACAGCCACACACATCTACAGCCACACGTACAGTCCCTTCCTTCCTTTCTAAAGGATTCACAACAACTCATACTACTCCTACGTGACATCGCATGGCAGCCGGATTATGTCTGGCTGACATGCGATGTCACCTCCCTTTATACCAATATCCCCCACCCCTTCGGCCTCCAAGCAATACAATATTACCTAGCCACCAACCCATCCATGCCACTTACACAACAAACCTTCCTTTTACAATGCACAGAGTTCATCCTCAACAATAATATATTCACGTTTAACGATAAAATGTACCATCAGACGAGTGGGACCGCGATGGGGAGCTAGTTTGCTCCCTCGTATGCTAATCTTACAATGGGATTCCTAGAATTACATAAATTATCCACACATCATCCATTTTCCGACAATATTGTACTATATAAGCGATATATCGACGACCTTATTTTCATTTGGAAAGGCGAAACTATACTCATTCCACACTTTGTCAGTTACCTTAATTCAAATTCAGCAGGATTTCAATTTACACACCATTATCATACCTCCTTCATTGAGTTTCTTGACCTCACTCTATATATAGAATCCAATCACATGACAAAAAAATTTTTTAAACCAGTCAATGCCAATAATTATATACACTTTAAGAGCTTTCACCACCACCCTTGGATTACTAACACCCCCTACAGTCAATACAGAAGAATACATAGAAACTGCACTGACCAATCACAATTTGATATACAATCCGAGATTCTCACAAAAAAATTCACAGAACGTCATTATCCCAAAAAAAACGTATCAAAGATGCAAGACATAGAGCCAAATGTTCCAAACCCCCCCCCCCCCCCCCCCCCGACCACCATTAGACAACCTTCCAATACCACAGGCCCACCCCGGTTCATTACTCGTTACAATGCCCAACATTTGTCCATCCGCAATATTTTAAAAAATCGTTGGGACATTCTCATGCAAGACCCCTACTTACGGCCCTTATTACCCACAGCACCTTCAATTACATATAGGAGAGCACTGAATCTCCGCAAACCTCCTTGCACCGAGCAAATTACGTACAACTAATGAGCTCTCCCCTCCGCAAGCACAGGAGCCTGGCTGCTTCCCCTGCAACAAGAACCGCTGCACAGCTTGCCAGTTCATCAACACCTGTGCTTCCTTTGTTTCCTCTAGCACCAATATTCAATATCCCATATAAAAAAAAAAAAAAATAAAAAACACCACACCTCACCTGCGAATCCAAATTCGTCATCTATCTCATTCCATGCCCTTGCCGTCTCCAGTACATGGGGAGAACTACACAGTTGGCCCGCAGCAGAATCGGGCAACACAAAAGAAACACCAATAAATTCCCCCTTTACAGCGTTTCACGGCACTTTTGCACCCACCATGACAATAACCCACAACTCTTCAGCATCACACTACTCGACTCTATTGATGCTAGTTTACCAAATGCGTTCGATCAACTTAAAACATGAAATGTACTGGATACAAACTCTAAGGCCTAGTGCACACCAGAGCGTTTCCGCTGCGGTTTGCGATCCGCTTGCGGGTGCGGATCCGCTAGGGTAATGTATTTCAATGGGCTGGTGCACACCAGAGCGGGAGGCGTTTTGCAGAAACGCATACTCCCGGGCTGCTGCAGATTTTGGATTGCGGATGCGTTTCTGCCTCAATGTTAAGTATAGGAAAAACGCAAACCGCTCTGAAAAACTCTACTTCAGAGCGGTTTGCCAGGCGTTTTTTGTTACAGTAGCTGTTCAGTAACAGCTTTACTGTAACAATACATGAAATCTACTACACCAAAAAGGCTTCACAAAACCGCAAAATGCTAGCTGAAACGCTACAGAAAAAGAAAGAGTTTCAAAATCTGCTAGCATTTTGCGGATCTGCTAGCGTTTTTTGGTGTGCACCAGGCCTGAGAACCCTCATACCTGAAGGTCTGAACAAAGTTTTGGAAAAAATCTACTAAAATACTACCCATTTCGTTTTTCTTTTATCCTTATGTGTAATATTTTTAGTAATCCTATTTTTAGTACTTTTATTTATATTTGTATTTTTCATTTTTAATATAGAAATGTCCATCTTTACAATAATACCTCAGGCTAGATCATTATTTTTACATAGCTGTATATTTACACATCTGTATATTCACATTATTTATATCAATCATTAGAATTGTTCATGATTTATACATCTTTATCTGTCTTGTTTTACTTTTGTCTTCTTCCTCCTTTTTATCTCATTGTTTTTACAATCATTTCATTTTTTTTTTCCATTTACAACTTGTCTTCCAATGTTTATGTTTTTTTCCATGAGTATTTATTTGCCTTTTTGTATCAACACCAGCTATAATTTTGTTACATTATATTTGCTATGCCAAATGTATTAATTTATTAATTTAATTCCTGCCATAATTAATATTATGTTCATGTATTATTTTCTTATTAACTATCCCCTGGCCGGGATTCGAACCCTGGTCTCCCATGTCAAAGGCAGTGCCCTTAACCAGTACTCTATTTAGCTAGTACTGTACTCAGCTGCACATTTGGTAACCATGATACCTGTATTTGCGCCCCCCCCCCCCCCAACTACAACACACTGAACACAGGTGGCGAGAGCCCATTGGCTACTCGTAAGCCCGCCCTAACCCCGCCCACCCTTCCCAAAACCCCAATTCAGTGAACACAGATGGCAAGAACCCATTGGCTGCTCGCACACTCGCCCTAACCCCGCCCACCTAACACTTCCCACACATCTAATTGCCCCTATTAACAAGTACTTGTGTATATATAAGGAGTTGAGCGTCCTCACCACTCCACTGAGGCGCTACACCTGCTACTGCTGGAATTCTGGTGAGTTCTTTATGTTATTTTATTTGCACACTTTACCTTATATTTCTGGCCCCCTGTTCTCTTCTCAATGCTCTATTACCCATTACACTTGCTGACACATACCCTTTTTCATTACCAATACCACTCATTGCAAATCTGTGTAAAAAATACCCCATAGCCCATTACTATCACGAGCACCATAGCCTCTACCCCCTATTGTTTACTTGTACACCTAACTTTTTATGCTATCTCCACAAAGCAATTTTTCATATGGTATGCTTTATGACATGTAATATATTAATATGCATCTTGTAACTGCAGAAATCACTATAGCATAATGTACTGTCTTGTCTACAGTTTTGTCCCTACTTTATTGCCTGATGAAGCGGGCTCGGCCTGCGAAACGGGTTGCACTTTTGGGGTACCATATAATAAATGTGATTGCTACTTTTCAGACAGTCTTTCGTGTCTGCTTTATGGAGGCAAGTCCACCACTTCCTCCGAGCAAATTTTAAAGGTTTTATTCACTTTTATTCTGCTGGCGCCTCTGTTCTCCTACTGCAAAGTCGGCTGCAAGGGGCTGGAGAAAGCCCCAGGTGAGTAAAGCTAATTTCTTTATATTTCTCTCATGACTCCTTTAAAAACTATGAAATGAGGTGATATGGATTTGAATGTGACTAATGCTGGGAATACACCAAGAGATTTTTGTCAGATGATTCGATAGATAATTTCCGACATGTCCAAACTGATTTTCAATCATTTTTCTTATGGATTTCTCATAGAAGTGAATGGAAATCAATCGGACAGTAAATCTACTATAAAAAAAAAAAAATCTCATTGTGTTTTTTCCTAGCATAAGGTCATATTCCTCTTGTAAAAGCCAACTGCTTGGTAAGGACCTGTGCCTCGCTTTTGAAGCTTTGGAAAGGTGTTAAAAACTCCTTTGAACTGTGGACTCTCAGAGACACTCTGGCCCATATGAAATTCACTTTTTCTCCTGAGATCTCCGAGGAGATAAAAAGGATTTTACAATTGAAAAAAAAAAGTACCTACAAACTGTTAAGAAAGTACTATCAAAATTAATTTTTAACATTTCCTTGCTTGCTAGGGCAGTGTTCTTCCCAGGCTCTTTTAGCCGGGTGCTCCACCCAGCTAGTTTCGGTGACCACCCGGCTGTCATCGGCTCTCCTCTTCCTATGCTGTAAGCAGAGTTGCTCACAGAAGCACCGGCCCTGCATTCTCATCTCGCCCCACCCGGCTACTTTTTCATGCCACCCGGCTACTATTTCATGCCACCCGGCTGGAAGAAATTTCTGGGGAGAACACTGTAGGGGCATTTAAGGCATTTTTAACAAATTGTGAAAATATCACTTGGGAGAAAACTCAGAAGAACCCAGCTACTTACTGGCAGTAGGGTTTCGACTAGTCCTCTAGGACAGCTTCCTCCTGAGAAGACTGATCCACCCCTGAAGGAAAAACGGCAATACATTAAACTAATTAGGCTTGGCCCATATAAGCTCCCCCTCCTCCACAACTCCAGTTTCACGCAAGAGAACTTACACCCATATAAAAATAACTTTAGTACAGGGTGGGATTGAGGTAGCAGTCCTGGAGGACTAGTCGAAACGCTACCACAGGTAAGTAGCTGGGTTCTTCTCTCATTGTCTCAAGAACTGCTTCCTCAGACCTGCGAGAAATTACCTTAGGGAGGGATCACAACTTGCAGCACTTTCAATTTTAATGTTTGGTTCTGGCTTGACAGGAGTTCCACTCTGTAATGTGTGACAAAGATCGCATGACCAGGCCAAGACGCGGCTCTGCCCACAATCTAGACCTTGTGGAGTGTGCATTAATACCAATCAGGGAATTCAAACCTGACTCTTTGTACACTAACGTTATGAGACCCTTAATCATTTGCATATCAAATTCTTAGACACCTGTAGACCTTTACACTTGCCTGTGTATGCTACAAACAATTGACTATTCCTTCAAGGCTGAGTTTTCTCTAAATATATCAGAACTGCTCTTCAAACATCTAAAGTACTTAATGCCACCTCCTTGTCATTCTTTGGATTTGTTGAAAAAGACGGTAGAACAATTTCCTATGAAATGCAACCTTAGGAAGGAGTAGATTTGAATACAATCTTATGCTGGGCATACACGGTAGGATTCTTGCTTATCAATCGAGCCGCTGATGGCTCGATTGATCATTTCCAACAGGTCCGATGACCCCGCTCGATCCCCGCGGGTGGACAATAGCGGGGAATCGAGCGGAAGATAAGGAGCGCCCGCGGGGACGAGCGGGAATCGATCGGACGGCGGTGGGGAAGCGCGGGGACACGGCGGGAGTCTATCTGGCGGCTAATTGAACCGCCGGGTCGGCCCGTGTATTCCCAGCATAACTGTGTATAATCATGGACCTTTAATGGGCAGGGCCTGAATGGCACTCACTCTCCTGGCTGATGAAATGGCTACCAGAAATGCGACCTTTATAGTGTTAATTTTTTTAAAGAAACATCAGTAAGAGGTTCAAAAGTGTTAGACATAAGAAACTTGAGAACTCTGGACCAATTCCAAGGAGGCACAAGCTTCGAAGGCAACAGCTGTGACCTAGTCACCGACTTCCAAAAACTAATATGGATTTCTACAGAATTGCCTATTAAGAAAAATGGAAAGAGCGGCACCTGTACTACTGTGTACTGGTCGACAAACCTAAATCCACTCCATCCTGGAGAAACTCTAAAATGTGTTGTAAACTATCAGAACGCACGTTCTTCCTTAGTTTCCATGAACAAAAAATATTCCAAACTTTATTGTAGATTCGTGTGGTATTAGGCATCCTACAATTAACCAAAATTGCAATCACTGTCTGTAGGCCCTTGCCTCCTAAGGATTTGCAACTCAGAATCTATGCTGTCAATCTGAACTGGTCTGGATTGAGAAGAATCTGATTTCCCTGAATTAGTAGGTCCGGGTTGGGATCCAGATGCCAGGGACCCTTCAGAGTTTCTGTACAAAGGGGAACCCTGCTCTCCTCAGCCACCATGGGGCTATGAACATGATCTGAGAGCTGAGACTTCGATGTTTCTATCCGCCTGAGTACCCTTGGAATCAAGTTGAAGGGAGGAAAGGTGTACAGAACAGAAGACCAGTGTTCTCCCCAGGCTCTTTTAGCCGGGTGGTCCACCCGGCTAGTTTTGATGAGCACCCGGCTGTCATCGGCTCACTTCCTCCTCTGCTGTAAGCAGAATTGTACAGAGAAGTGCAGGTTCTGCATGCTCTCATCTCGCCCCACCCGGCTACTTTTTCATGCCACCCGGCTACAAAAATATTCTAGGGAGAACACGGAAGACCCCATGGCCATGTCACTGACAGTGCATCCAGCCTGCTGGGTAAAGAGAGAGGGTGAAGGGAACAGAAATATGTCAGCTTTGTGTTGGCCAGAGTTGCAAACAGGTCTAGTATGGGTAACCTTCATTTCTGAACTAGTGAGTTGAATACATCTTGGTTTAGTTCCCATTCTGACTCCACTGGAGCTCTGCTGAGCGAGTCTGCCCACCTGTTCAGCTTGCCCTGAATGTAAGCTGCTGTAAGAGATAACAGATTGCTCTCTGCCCAAGAGACAATTTCCAGTGCTTCTAAGGTCCTGTACCCTGGTACCTCAGTTTTCCGATATACGACACTTACTATATTGTCGGAAAACACAATGACCTCCTTGTTCAGAATGTGAGGAGCTAAAGAGAGCAGACCCATCTTTACAGCTAGCAACTTCTTGTAAATTGATGACCTGGTTTGAAAGTCCTTTGACCACTTCCCCTGAACCTGATTATCCTGGCAGTGGGCACCCCATCCCCAGCTGCTGGCATCCATGAAGACCTTCAAGGGAGACTTCTGAACCCACAGTCTGATGGTCCTCCCACCAGGTCAAGGATTGTAAGACAATCTGGAACTGGAACCTGTCTGTCAAGTAAAACCTGTCTTGTCCCAGATAACCAATAACCATGCCTGTAGTATCTGAATATGAGCCTGAGCCCACTACTACAGGGATGGTTGAAGTCATCAGTCCTAGGAGCAACATAACCTCCCTGATGGGCACTGTCTGCTCTGACTGAAACTGCTGTACCTTTAAAAATGCAATTTTGTTGTTTCGTCCTCAGGAAGGAACACTTTCTCCTATTTTGTGTCCCATAACAGTCCGGGGGGGGGGGGGGGGGGGGGGGGACTTTGGGGTGGACTTCTCCTTGCTTATCAGCCACCCCAAGTATGATATAATGAATTGATTGTGTAAGAAATAAAGCATTAGGAGCAGAGACATAAGTCATAAGCCCCGTCTACACGGGGAGATGTGGAGGCGATCCGGCGGCTCGATTAGCCGCCAGATCGCCTCTTCCGCGTACCTGCCGCATCCCCGCTCGGATTTGATTCCCCGCTCGTCCCCGCCGGCGCCGCTTATCTTACGCTCGATTTCCTGCCAGGGAACGAGCAGGGAATCGGCGGTAGCAAGATCCGACGTGTCGGATCTTATCGAGCCGCTATGCGGCTCGATTGATAAGTCACATCGCCTCCACATCTCCCCGTGTAGACGAGGTTTAATATTTGTTTCCAGTACAGGAAGAGTTAAGAAACTCCAGTTATCTATGCAAATAGCCATTGAGCTCTACGACTTTCAAAGTCGCAGAGAGCTCTGACTTCTGATGGTTTTTATCTCAACTGTATTGGGTTTTTTTTTCTTTTACAGAGAACAGTTCAGGACAGGTCAAAATTTCACTGCCTGTTCTATAAAAACATTTAGAATGCTGAGTAGGGTGTAAATTGCAAATATTAGAGAATGATGCAGATAGATAGAGATAGAGATAGAGATATAAAAAAAAAAAAAAAAAAAAAAACACTGTAAAACTGAAAATAAAAATATGAGAGTATTTTTTCTTTTTTGCAACCAATGTTCTAGTAATTATCCGTACTACACAACCAATTCATTATATAATTTTTTTTTTCGCTTTAGTGCCTCTAATAGTGGAATGAACAGGAAAGCATTTAGTAGGCTGACCTTCCAACCCTCAATAAATGTCTTCTTGTGCAGAGGAAGTTGGTGTCGTCTCAGGAATTTGTTCAGAGTCATAGACCGCCTTTAACAATTCCAATGTATCCTCTGCACTAAATAAATATAGTGTGGGGATCTGGAGGGTCCAGGCTTAGGTGACACATCACAATCTCTGTCCTCTCCCACCTCCAAAGACTCTGCATACTCCTCAGATACTGGGTTAGGGCTCACAACCTCTATCAGGGTCCCCTCAATAACTAATTGAGATGCTGGCTTTGCATTTAAGATTGCGTTTGAAAACAATGCAGTGTCATATGATCAAATGATTAAACTTGGGCCTGCATATTTTTGGAAGCAACAACAACTAACATTTGTAAAGCGCCTTTTCTCCCATGGGAATCAAAGTGCATAAGCATGGCTCCGACCATCGTGGTATAGAGGAAGAATTTTATAAGTCTGGAAATGCCAGGCTAAACAGGTGGCTTTTCAGTCTGGATTTGAATAGCTCCAGGGATGGTGCTGTCTTTACTGGGTGTGGCAGGGAGGTCCAAAGAGTAGGGGCAGCATGACAGAAGGCTCTATCTCCAGATTTTTTGAGGTGCACTCTGGGAGTGCCCAAGTTTATAGAACTTCCTGAGGTTGTGAGAGGTGTGGTGCAGCTTCAGCAGGTCCTTCATGTATCCAGGGCCCAGATTGTGCAGGGATTTGAATGTCAGCTGTCCAATCTTGAAGAGTATTCTCCATTCTACTGGTAGCCAGTGCAGTGAGCGAAGGATCGGTGTAATGTGACAGTGGCGAGGCTGGTTTGTTAGCAATCTGGCAGCAGCATTCTGCACTAATTGCAGGCGATGCAGGTCCTTTTTGGGGAGGCCAGCATAAAGGGCATTGCAGTAGTCCAGTCGTGATGTGATGAAGGCGTGGACTAGGGTTGGAAGATCCTCTGGGGGAATCAGATGTTTAATCTTTGCAATGTTCTTCAGATGAAAGAAGGAAGATTTAACTACAGATGAAATTTGGTTTCTGAAACTCAATTCCCCATCGATTAGTATGCCAAGGTTGCGCACAAGGTTGGAGTTGTTTAGGTCTGAATTCCCAATCCTGATTGGTGTTGCTTTAGGATAGAGCTGTTTTGATGGCGAGTGTTGGCTTTGGACAAACAGGACCTCAGTTTTGTCAGCATTCAGTTTCAACCAGTTATTCATCCAAGCCTGTAGCTCAGCTAAGCAAGAGTTTATTTTTGGGGTAGGGTCTGTTCCACCAGGTTTGAAGGACAGGTATAGCTGTGTGTCATCGGCGTAGCAGTGGTACGTCAGGCCATGACGTAGGATAAGTGTACCGAGTGGCAACATGTAGATTGCAAACAGCAGAGGGGATAGGATTAATCCTTGTGGCACTCCGAATTGTAGAGGTGCAGGTTTGGACATTATAGGGCCTAGGGATAATCTGTGTTCTGTCAGTCAGGAATGATCTGAACCACTGGAGGACTGATCCACTGATGCCACAGTACTCCTGCAGTCTGTTAAGCAGGATTTCATGGTCAACTGTATCAAAAGCCGCTGAGAGATCCAACAGAATTAGGATGGAGCATTCCCCTTGGTCCCTTGCCATGAGCAGATCGTTGCACACTTGGATGAGGGCTGTTTCACAGCTGTGGTGTTTCTTAAAGCCAGATTGTAGACGGTCCAGGATGTTTACTGACAGCCTGGTTTCAAGTTGCAGATAGACAGCCTTTTCAATAACTTTACCTAAGAAGGGGAGGTTGGAGACAGGTCTGTAGCTGCTCATAGCATCTGGATCCATGGAAGGTTTTTTAAGAAGGGGCTTGATTCCTTCTTTTAGAGAGGTAGGAAACCTCCCTGCTTGCAGAGAGCAATTTACTATTTTGTGAAATGCTGGACCAAGCAGGTCAGGGCATTTCAGCATATGTTTAGTTGGTCCAGGTCGCAGGTTGTCTGGCGGAGGCGACGGAGGATGTCTGAGATCTCTTCCTCACTAATACTTTTGAAGTCAGTCCAGGGTGTTAGGTTGTTTTTGCCACTATTTCCCAGGGCTGTGGAGTCGGAGTCGTGGAGTCGGGCAATTTTGGGTGCCTGGAGTCGGAGTCGGGAAAAATGCACCGACTCCTAATGAATTTGTAACTGTAATTAAAATAGAAAATATGATAAAATGTTCTATTTCTCAGATAATAGTCATTTAAAATAATGTATATATACAGTATACATACACAGTAATAGCTGTGCTTAGTCCACAAAAATGAAATAAACCAATCAAAATTAGTTACTTGTGCTGCTTCAATAAAGCAGTCCCCGTATTTTTAAGGTCAGATATACAGATCTGATTGTGACTGTATATATGATGTGTACACAGGAATCTCATATATACTAAAAAACATCTATGCTGTAAGAATAAATCCTGATGTGTAGCTGTGTCACTAATAGAGATGGTCAATGAGATGGAAATAATTCTGCATTGATGCTGATTTATGCAAATGTATGCACTCCCTTTGCTGATGAAATCAAATAATTTGATATGTTAAAATTTGGTTTGGTGACTACAAATTAAAGGGTACCTGAGACGGATGAAAAAGTAAAGTTTTATACATACCTGGGGCTTCCTCCAGCCCCCTTCAGGCTAATCAGTCCCTCGCTGTCCACCACCCGGATCTTCTGCTATGAGTCCTGGTAATTCAGCCAGTCAGCGCTGTCCGGCCGCATGCCGCTCCCACAGCCAGGAACATTCTGCACCTGCGCAATAGTGCTGCACAGGTGTAGTATTCTCCTGGCGGCGGAGTGTGTGCATGCGCACTACGCCCGACTGGCTCAAGTACCTGGACTCATAGCAGAAGATCCAGGTGGTGGAGGAGGACAACGAGGGACTGATTATCCTGAAGGCGGCTGGAGGAAGCCCCAGGTATGTATAAAACTTTAATTTCATCTGTCTCAGGTTTACTTTGTTACACAGTAGTACTATACTCTACATATGCACTCCCCACAGAGCTGCAGGGTATCCACTGAGAATGCTGTGCACATTGAACACAGAGGTGTTGTCTGTCACCCATAAACCTTGTTCAGATTGTGCATGAAGAATGTGTAATAGAGGAAGAATCTCCTCATTCCCCTGCAGAGTACCTGCACATCATTCTTACATGTACCCACACTTACATTGCCTAGGGCCTGATAGATGTTCTTTGTTCCGGTCTGTACCTTTTACAAGTACTCTTACCAAGGACTAGTTTTAGTCTAAAGGGAATAAATATAGTAGTCTACATATCCTTTTCACTTCAGTTGTCTTGTAAAATTCCTAAGCGTTGGCAGTTAAGAGACGAATTTAATGTTACATACTTTTAATCAACAAAATTGTAATATGCAAATTAAAGGAGTCGGAGTCGAGGAGTCGAGTCGGTGGAATCCTAAACTGAGGAGTCGGAGTATTTTTGGACCGACTCCACAGCCCTGCTATTTCCAGGAGTTGAATAAGTCTTAGGTGCTGTGGACTGAATGAGAGACCGAATAGAGGATACTTTGTCAGCAAAGTAGCAAGCAAATTTCTCGCATAGCTCCTTTGAGGGATTTATAGTAGGTTTTAGACAGGATGGGTTACATAGTCTATCAACTGTGCGAAATAGTTGGGCTGGCCTGTTGGCTGCCTTTGCGATCTCCTGTGATAGGTAGGAGGATTTTTTCTTGGTGATCGCATTTTGGTAGCTTTCCAGGTGAGAGGCAAGGGTGTGTTTATCTTTTGAATTCTGAGATTTTCGCCACTTCCTTTCTAGTCTGCGCACTTCTTTCTTTAGGTCCTTTAGTGAGCTGTCAAACCACCGTGCATGGTGAAGGGGTGTAGACCTTTTAATGCGAACTGGGGCAAGGGCGTCATAGGCAGATGACACTGCATGGTTGTACATCAGGACCATGGAGTCTGGGTCTGCACAATGATTGGTTAATGCGTCGAAGTTGAGGGTATTCTGAACGTGCTGGGGTGAGACATCTTTCAGTGAACGGTATTTTATGAGTTCTTTCCCTCTGTGTTTTATCGCTGGTGCTGTCAGAGAGAAGTGGATGGTGTGGTGTCTGACCATACCACTGGGTTTATATCCATGTGTGATATTAAAAGTCCGGAATGAAATATAAGATCCAGGGTGTGCCCTTTCTTGTGGGTGGGGAGGTTGACAGCCTGAGAGAAACCCAGTTCACTCATTATGAGAAGTAGTTCACTTCCTAGGCGGGAGTTGTGATCATCCACCCATGCATTAAAGTCTCCCAGGATGATCCATCTAGGGTGTTCCACTGTTAGGCAGGATAAGAGTTCAGAGATTTCCTTAAGAAAGGCTGGACCATTTTTTGGGGAGCGGTATATGATCAATATGTTGATGTTTACTTCTGCTGACAGTTGGGCTGCAAGACATTCAAAGGTTTCAGTGGGGCCTATGGGCAGGGGCCTTATGTTCAAAGAGGATCTGAAGCATATGGCAACCCCCCCACCCTTGCGGACTTCTCTCACAGTGCAAGACTGAATAATTGGTCGGCACGGTTGCTTCAAGAGTTGGGCCTGCATGTTTCCCAAGCCAGGTCTCTGTCAAAAAGGTCAAATCAGAGAGCTCTATTAGGTCATGTATAGTTGCAGTCTTATTTATCGATCTGGCATTGCAGAGTGTAGCTGTGATTGAGCTTTCATGGGGACAACTATGTTTTTTTATACTTGGATCCACTACCTCTCCTCCCCCTTCTGCTTTTTTGAGTATCCCAAAGGATTTTAAAAGGAGAGCTAGTGAGGTGTTAATTTGTAATTGTTTCTTGGGAGGGCAGGCAGAGAGAAGATCCTTTGATGGGTATTTGTATGTTGACATTGGAGACAATAGACTTGTTTAGATGCTTTTACTTCTGGAGTCCTGCTGAGATCAAAGGGGATCTGTGCAAAATCCTTTCATTCTTACACAGAGTTGGATCATAGATTTATTTTAAGTAAAGTTCCTTGTTTTAGAGTTAGATGATAAATGATAACATACATGTGGAAAATAGTCACTTGGTGCATATGCCTTGGATAATGTATAAAGGATTACTCACAGGGTGGAGTGAGGGCAATCACAGGCAATCAAGTCTTCAGAGAGGTTGAAGGTCTTGTTTCAGGTCAGCTGTTAGAAGGCTTGGGGTGTTAAGCAGTGGTAAACTTCATGGAGGATTTCAATCCAGTTTAAATCTCTGCCATCCAAAGTAATCCGATTGTTCTGGTTGGTTGTACTTGTAGCCTTGGTCGTGGTGGGTGGAATTCCTCTGTATTTTGGGTCCAGTTTCAGCACAAATAGGTTTAAAGGTGTAGAAATCTGAGACAAGGTCTCAAGGGCTTAAGAGAGCTGCAGCCCGGCTGGGCGTGCTCAGCACTAAGGGATCACAGACACATCAGGCTTAACCTGACTGTCTTGAAAAGGTGGCTGATGCTGTGGAACCTGACCTGAGACTAACACAGGCTGTGCTGGAGCAGGAAAAGCAGATCTTAAAGCAGCAAAAGTGGTAGACTATTTTTCATGGTTTTCATAAAGTCTAACATGGCTCTGTCAGGAACCGGCCCGCGGCACGCCTGCGTATACGGTTCCCTACTGCGGGTTTGACCAGATCAAGCGGGGAGCAGCCTTATTCGAGCTACAAACAAGGCTGTGACCCCTCAAAAGCTTCTTACTGCCACCACTAGCGGTTTGCTAGACACGTCCACTCGGCTGTCGAGTGCTCAGCACGCAATCCGCGTTTTCGTATTCGGGTCAGCTTTGCGCTTTAGGCCAAATACGGTAACGCCACACACAGTTGCAATCTTGCACTGTAGTGAAGCAAAACCACTAACAGTCGATCCGAACGATACTGTTAGCCACTCTGCTGTCGAGCTACTCGCACTGGCGTTTTCGTACGTTGGGTCAGCTGCGCGCTTTAGGCCAACGTATGACAAACGCCCCCACACACAATGCAATTACAATCTCATACGGTAGGGTTGCTCAAACGTACAATTAGGCATGGATTTATACACAGTTGCCCTGCAGTCTCTTCTAGGCTATGTGTGTTAGTTTAGTACAACAGAAGTCAAACTTATTTAAATAACGATTTAATATTCCAGGAAAACGTGGAACAATGCAGAACATAATATATACAAAAGATGTAAAAAAAAAAAGTAAAAAAAGTTACAAAGTAAAAGTTACAATATTACACACAAGGATATTTGCATAAAAATAAAAACGGGATATAACGTTACCGCGTAGGTTAGAAAGTGGTTTGGCGGGAGAACGCCGTTCCGATTCGCTCGGGATCCCTCTAGCTATGCGCTACCTCCAAGAGAAAGATACTTTCTAGGCATCTGGCCCTGCTTTTTATACTGTGAGATACGCCCGGAGGCTGTAACTTCCTTGGGGAGGGGGAGGAACTAGTTTTTTAAAAGTATTTCACAGCAGATCAAAGGTGGGGACTTGACTGCTCTTGGCATAATAAGCCATTTCCTGGCCAGAGGCTAACGCAATTTCCCCGTTTGTGACATCACGGTCTGCTGAGCCACTTGTCACATCTGGGCTAGCTTTGACATGCGAAATTCAAGGCTTTTTTCTGTCACACCTGGCAGACTTTAAAGCAATTCAGACCCCAGGTAAAATTGTATCAAAAAGGACTTCAAACCACTTCACCCACTTCCAGGTAGGCTGTCCTCTGACTTCAAACATTCCTGTGTTAGCTTCCATTGTCCAGTCTGGATTGTATTCTGGCTTGTTGACATAGGCACAAAGCAAGGCAACAAAAGAGGGGCTCGTTATTTAATTACCTCTTTCCCAATTAGGAGCAGACAATGGCCATTGAATGCAGAGTCAATTTACATGCTATACAGAACTCCAGGAAGCTACTGCCAAACCTTCAAAGCCAGACTGGCTGACATAACTACACCTCTGACATAATATACAGTAGATAGAAAAATGGAAATATACTCCTGTATTATCCCAACATCATAAGCACCCCAGTATATCACCACAGGCTCTATTTGTGATATTTCTATCAGGGGGTGGAGGTGGAGCTTGTTTAGCTAAACACTGCACACTGAGACCTATTATACCCCGATGGTAATTTAACATCACATCTCTTACATTTATTGGACTTCAGTATGCTTGGCAGCCTAGCAAAAACACAAACTTGATAAGAAAACTACCTATAGCTAAATACAGTATCAGAGGTGAGGAGAGGAGTCAGTACCTGTGGAGCATCCACGGTCTGTTTAGCACAGGGGTAGGGAACCTTTTTGGCTGAGAGAGCCATAAACATGACATTTTAAAATGAAATTCCGTGAGAGCCGTACAATATGTCACCTGTAAATGCACATAAGAGACAGCTTTTCACCAGTAAATGCACATATGAGAGACAGCCTTCCATCAGAAAATGCACATAAGAGACAGCTGTTCACCAGGAAATGCACGAAAGACAGCGGTTCACACTTACCAGGCCAGGCAGCTTCCAGTCAGCTTCACCGCGGAGTTCCAAAGCGCGGACTCGGCTGACGTAACTGGCCGCAACACTCTCAGGCCTCCAGTCCCTGCACGCAGCGTCACTATGGGGGCGGAGCTACAGTACGCTGGCCGCGGCAGCTGGAGGAGGCGGCGCTCAGCGTGCAATGTGTGGGGAGGCGGGATGCGGTGCCGATGAAGGAGGCACGCATGCAAATGTAAAGGCTGGGCACGGAGGCGGCGCGCTGAAAGTAAACACAGGCTCTCTGGCCGCTCCGTCACACATACTTTAGCGAGCCAGAGAGCCACATCCGGAGGTGAAAAGAGCCATATATGGCTCGCGAGCCATAGGTTCCCGACCCCTGGTTTAGAAGCTTTTGGTACAGCTTCAGTCTGCTCCTTGCTGTCCAGTCAATTTACGTGTGTACAATTACTAAGGCTTTAAAACAAGTGCCTCTGGGCTGGCACCGCCTCCTCTGCAGACATCAGTCAGCTCTGTTACTATCTGCCGCCCAATCGGATTCCAATAAAATCACTGCCCGGCAAACCCCCCCCCCCCCCCCACATTCACTGTTTCCGCAGTGTGGAAGATGGGCTACCTGTCCTCCTATTGGCACTCTACTCCACCTATTGATAGCAGCTGGGTCATCCTAGAGAAAGGGGGCAGAAGTCATTAAGGCATCAGCTGACACAGCGTCCTCTGCAAAATGCGTAAGACGTAGAGAACAGCCAAGTATCGCTGTAGTACATGGTGGTCTTGATTCACAAAGCTGCGCTGCAACAGCAGCGCAGCTTAATGAATGGAATGCAGAGTGTGTTATAATTGCCTGCGCACGCTATGCAGCCACTACTGGCTACACCTATCCCTGGCTACCTATGCTGCGGCCACCTATTACTGGCTACACCTATCTCTAACACCAACAGGACTTTTGCCGGAGCAGGCTGAGCCTTTTTATAGCTTTACCCGGAGCCCCAAATCTCCCAGTGGCTCAATCATATGTATGCCGAGGGAGTGGGGCATATTAATTTAAGGGGGCCCCGGGTCCAAATAATTGTATAATACCGGGCTCTATGCTACTGTGCATGTACAGGCGGCTCGCACTGCTAGTGGGCAGCCACGCTTCAGGAAGAAGAGCTGCACATCCCCGATGGGATACGCTCAACAACAGGGGCTTCACATAAGCGAGGGAAGCCTCAATAGGATCCTGAGTAGGCCTGAACGATAAACAGTCTTGGGATCAAAATCCTGATCACGGAAGTGGCGATTTCATCCCTCTGCAGCGTACGAGAGGAATCGGCGCAGGAGACTTGGGCACAGGATACAGCCTGTATGGCTTATCCTGCTCTGCACAAATTCCCATTGATTTTAAATACTATTCCCCTTTAGGCCACCATGGATGGTGGGGAATGAAATAACTCTGCTTCCAGCAATTGCTGAAGGTCGAATTATAGTGTTTTATAAGTAACTACAGCGCCGTCTTCTGACGGCACTGAAGTTACTCACTGCTGCGCCCAAGTCTCCTGCGCTGGAATGGCAGTGTTCGACCTATGCAGGCAGTGTAGCAGTACCCTTTCCCACTGTGCACAGCTCATCGCTCCGTGTAGCAGCGGCTCAGCGGGAGTTTATTGCAGCAGCTCAATGGATCTAACTTGGGGCGGCTCACTCTCTCCCCTAACTCTCCAAGTCCAGCCTATCAGCTGAGCGGGTAGCAGACTCCGCTCACAGGCTCTTACTTTTGCAGCAGCTCACTCCTCCCAGCGCCTCACGTCATTGGCTGGGCGGGCGGCAGACTCCGCCCACACACCTGTCAATCCAATGTATCACGGGCGGTAGACTCCACTCACATGACTGTCAATCAAAGTTTGTACTGCCTCCACCTTCTTTGCACAGCATGTCAGCGTGATAATGCTGATGACTGTGCTGTGGTTACTGACTGTGGCGACTTATTCTGCCTTCTGCAAAGCTGTTGTCTGCTGCAGTGGGGCACTGTGAATTTTTGGCAATCTATTCTGCATAGCTGTTGTGTGCTGCAGTGGGTACTGTGAATATGTGCAAAGATGCTAATCCTAAGCCATAATTGTGGTTGCAGGACAGGCTAGACTTGATAACTGGCCAAAGCAAAGCTTGATTTGAAGAAAATCGTGAATCGAAATCACAATTTCACAGAAATCGTGCAAGTCAATCTTTTCCTAAAATCGTTCAGGCCTAATCCTGAGGCTTCCCTCTTTTTAAAAAGGTATGGCTGATTTTGATCCAGAGCTTCATCTCAGGTACACTTTAAGGGTTCTTTTATACTTGTGCGATGCAGTAGTGCTGCACTTCAGAACAATTGCATCGCACCGTCACAGAAAAAAAAAAAATCCTTCCAGTGCACTTCCAGGAGTTGCAGGGTAACGCATTGCAGCTTGTTCGTTACTTCTGCGGTGCCCAGAGCACTTTTGTTGCCCGCAAACAGTATGGCATGTTTCAGACTGCGACAAATCAACCAGACACAAGAGGGGATACTGGACCTAGTATAGTTTAGGTGACCCAGCGAGAAAGTCCATAAGGAAATTCGTTAATATGATTGGGTGGACAGCAACCTTTGAAATTCTAGATTTTAGATTGGTTGCAGTAATAATATGCCCATACTCTTTACCCAATTAGATTGCTTCAAGACTTTACTGTGACTGGAGAACTGTTCCCTATGAACTTTCTCACTGGGTCACCTAAACCAAGTGAAACCCATGGCGGGATAGATTTCCAACATACAAGGCAAGAAAATGTGGGCACCCAATTTCGGCTAGTAGAATATTATATGTAGTTGAGGGTCTCCCTTAATTTTGAGATGTCATTTATGATTTGCAAACGTTGGCACCTGGTGGGTTAAATGACTGTTGAGCTGGATATTAACTGCTTCATTGCTGAAGATTGAAAACAAAAAAATTGGTTCACTGTATGCAAATGCATGACAGTTGCATCTGAACACTATCTGCAATGTGAGTTGAGATGGTGAACACTAGATGGAGCTGGAGGGCTATACAAACACTGCATACTGAATAATGGATT